>NC_056725.1:93223727-93233727 GCF_019279795.1 Protopterus annectens
TGAAAGTAGTGAATATATTAACAGAGATAAAACAACTGTTATTGAGATCTTTAGAGAGGGGTAGTAGCAAACTACAAAGGAAAAGAATCGGAACTGTGGGAACAATACATACAAGGGAGGAATGAGGTTTAAAAGGTGGCAGGACTTAAACACGATATGTAATGTTTGAATGAGAAAAATTGGGTAGATTATAGGTGATGTAGAATGTTTGCAACTGGGACTGTGTCAGTAGGTTTGCGATGTAAAATGCTTGCAATTAGGATTGTGTCAGTGTGCCTTGTTTTTATTTATATAAATGTATTACTGCCTCTGTGGTAAGTAATGGTTTAGTAAAGATGTTTCTTATTTAAAAAAAGGCAGGAATTGAATAATTTATGTAATATTACTTAGGTTATATAATATATAGCAATGCATGTGAAGTATAATGCTTGTTATGTTAATATAGTTTGATCACATTTATATGAATGCAAATTTTCCTATGTCACAAGTGATAATTCAATAAAGGTGTTGGGAAAAAAATCATTGATCTAATGGTCTTGGCCGTTTGAAGTTGGAAGTTTTGAAACTTCAAGCTTCTGAAGGGGATCCATCTATATATATATCTATGGGTCACTGTTACAATGTTGAAACACGGTTTATCGAAACTGTGTTTTGGCGGACACAATTTTGCAAAAGTGCATTTTATCGAAAATGTACTTTTGCTAAATGGGGAGTGGGAAATTAAAGAAAGCATGCAGTTTGCATGCACCGTTAGTTGTATATCAATGTACAGTGTTGATTTACAACTAACGAAGCTATCGCTGACATCATGGTACAGTGGGGATAAGGGAATATTCCTTTTTCCCCACTGTAGTGCGATCTCGGAGTGAGAATAATAAAGTAGGGGGCTGTGGGGGGTGCAGGGGGGCTTGTCCCCCTGCATAACACTGTTTAATGTTATTTTTTTTTTAAATTTTTTTTATGTTGATTTCTTTAATGAAAGTGCATAGTCGACAATATGCACTTTCGGCAATATGCACTTTCACTAAAGTATATTATCGGAAACACAATTCGATGGATTGTGTTTTCGATAATACAGCAGTGACCCATATATATATATATATATATATATATATATATATATATATATATATATATATATATATATTTTAGGTTGCAGTAGTTTTATAGGTTCCAGTAGCTTTTGCTGAACTGGCCTTAGTTGATATACAGAATGCTGACTATAACCTATTTCATCAGCTTGAACAGAGCACCAAGACAATGACCTACCCAACTCCCACTCCCACCACAGGACCCATGGAAAAGCCCATTTTGGAACTTTAATTAGTTGCGGTTTGGTGGATTTTGGTTATATTGTGAGTGTCAACCAAAACTGAAATCAGAATTCACTGATATGATCATATTACAATATAGTGTTGTGGTTCTCATTAAGTGGCATGTCAATCACATTGATGTAAAACTGATGTGAACTACTGTAAATGATGTTGCTGCAAATAGAAGTAGTATTGAAATATTCTATTTAATTTATTTTATGCGATTTTTACAAGAATTATAAATATAATTGTTTCCTTCAAACCAAAATGTAAACAGCATTATAGGTTCATTGGTAAGTACTAGGTTATTTGCCCTTGTGGACCATGTTAAGCCTAGCTAGTTTTCTTTTCATGGATGAACTAATCTATCATATTTGGTTATAGACTGGCCTTACCAGTCCCATAGTTAATAATTATATATCATCCCTAATGAGAATAACTGTGATCATACCATAGATAATTTGAGGTGACCCATGCATGGGAAAAAGCATTTAGAAGCTGCCTCTGTTCATTAGTAGCACAGGGGGCAGTCCTGGGGAAATTTTTCTTTCCCATCCATAGGTCTAATCTGTGCTTGAAAATGGACAGCGATGAATTTTATTTTATGTGGATGGGGAGTCTGTTCCAGAGCAGCAGTATCCTCTGCAAAATATACCTTTCCCTCCAAAGCGTTCTGTCGATGTTGCAGAAGACAAGCGAAAATGGCCAGAATAATGCAAAATAACTCAAAAAACAACAAAAATTGACCGGACTCAGTGTAGATAAAAAAACTATATATAATTTAATAAAGCAAACCACACTAAATAAGCGCTTTCATCTCTTGTGGAGACTTCATCAGATAAAATACATTTCCAGCAACTCTTATTTATATTAAAATACTTGAACAATAATTGAATGATGTGTTCACCAAGCAATTAATTTTTTAAAGGTCCACAACCTAATTCTCTAAAAGTACTTATATATATATATATTGTTTAAAAATATTAACTGGACGGGATTTTGAACTTAAGGTGTTAGTTCACTAGGTCTGCCTTTTCACATAATATCGATTTAAAGAATACCTGGTCATTAAGCTCAGGGGGGAGATTGCATTTAATTGCAACTGCCATATTAACTCCCTTTTTAATAATAATCTTTGCCAATCACTTCCCCTTGGGTTAATATTGATTTTTTCTAATATTCCAAACCTAAACTTTATATAGTTGTGACATACCAGTGAATACTATACAATGCATTGGCTTCCTTTTTCTTCCTGATCTCATAAAGATGTTCATAGATTTTAAAGCTCGCTCCGTCTTCCCTATATAGAACCCTGGGCAGCTGTCATATTTTGCTAAATAAACCAGTTTATTAGAACCACAATTCCCTTTCACAAATGACACCTTGGTGTGAAAACATTGTCCAATATTAATGTTTTTTCCTAGTGAATAAAACTACAATATGCACAACTACCACATGATGTCATTCCTTTGTTAAGGGCTCTGTCCTTCTTTGCTCCATTTTCTAAAATTTGTTTGAAATTCCTGCCAGTTTTGTATACAAACACAGGCTCTGGTCCTATTAACTGAGTGACTTTCTTGTTAACCTTAAAAATACTCCAGTTCTTTTCCACTGCCTTTCTAATCTCCTGAGAATATCCATTATATTCAAGTACTAAGACTTCCTCAAATGTATCACCTTCCTTACTTTTTACTTTCAAAATTCGTACCCAAAAGGGGGGTATTTATTACCCCAACCTACCCTTACTTCCTCCAGTATTTTGTCCACCATTTTCAGGGGGTAATACCTTTCAGTAAACATTTTCCTCAAAATCTCAAATTTGTAGTCCACTTCTTCTACCTCTGAAGTCATTCTAGCCACTCAAATGGCCTGTCCTTTCACCAGACCTTTTTTCTGATGGTATGGATGATTGCTACTGTAGTGCAAATATGCATTACAAAAGGTCTCTTTCCCGTACAAGTTTGATTTAAACTTACATTCAGTTTGTGAAATTCTGACATCCAAGTAATTGATACTTTTTTGATTCAGTGAGTGAGTGAATTTAAAGTATTCACAACACCTATTGAGATATTTCATAAATTCATCAATTTGATCCACTGTCCCACAAAATAAATACATCATCCAGGAATCTGATGTAAAAATGTAAATGCTTTGAGAATGGGCTTTTAAGTATGAACTCATTTTCCTATCCCAACATGACTATATTTGTGAAGGTGGGGGCACAAGCTGCCCCCATTGCGACCCCTCTAGTTTGCTGGTAGAATTCACCTTCAAAATGAAGGAAGTTGTTGTCCAAAATTAATTCCATCAATTCTACCACCAGTTTAATTTTTTCCTCTGAAAGGGAGGAGGATTGCCATAATGTGTTGTAGAAGTATTCTATCCCCTCAACTTGGGAATACTAGTAAAAAGATCTTCTACATCAACGGTAAGGAAGGTGAGCCCTTCCTTCCATAATTCCTGTTTTAATTTACCTAAAATTTCCCAGGAATCTTTCAGAAGGTAGGGTGTCTTTTCCACTACTTCTTTAGACCATCTGTCTACAAGAACGGCCATAGGATGGGTTTTGCTACCTCTACTTGTCACTATGGGCCTCAAAGGTTTTGTTTCTATATTCTTGTGTACCTTTGGTATATCAAAAAGGTTCGGTATGAGTGTTTTTTTCTGTTGTAAAAATTTGAGTGTGTCTGCATCAATTCTGTTCTCCAATAAATATTCTTATATATATATATATATATATATATATATATATATATATATATATATATATATACTTTACCTTGAACATCCTTCTTAACCTGCTGAATAAATAAAAAAAAAACAAAAAGATGTCTGGAATTGGCCAAAATATGCCTATACAAGGCATTAGTTGTTTTTTTTTTCTTTTTAATGTCTGTATTAGAAGGATGTTCAAGGTAAAGTAACTGATGAACATCTTAGTGAGCAAGAATTAAAATGACAAATTAGATTAAATGCCCTGATCCCTCCTGGTCTAAATGATGGTTGTTCAATAGTATCAGTTTTAAAACTAAGGAATTATGTATTATAAGTATTTTTATACATATATATATATATTATATATAGTATTTTATGTCATATGAATCATATGATTTTTATTTGGTTTTGATTGGTTGGTTTGAATATAAAATGTGTTGGTTATGTAATTATCATTGTTCTGAGGAAGTTCCAATGCAAGGAATGAAAGCGCTAAACTTTTGCCTGTGGTGTATTAAAACTTAATTTTAGTTTAAATAGTTTGAGCAGACTCCGTTCTTTTTTTACTGTATTTTATTGTTCATATGTGTATTATTGACAAGGTGTGGGCAAGGTAGATTTGTACACCAGAAGTCATGGTCTTTGTGCGGACTACTGTGTCCATCGGCCCCCTACAAACACCATACATGAAAGCAGAACTCACCAGCAAACATACTAAGGCCATATATCAATACAAATGTGTATGTTTGGGGAAAGTATTACCAACAGTGATATCTGCTGGACTGAAGCATGAGAAAACTGTTGACCATGGGATCATATCTAAGAGTCAATATCAGGCAAGAACATAACAATGTAAATCTCAAACCCTCCACCCACAAAACACTTACAAAAATTGCTACCCATAATAACTGTCCATCTATCATTAACACACACACACACACACACACACACACACACACACACACACACACACACACACACACACACACACACACACACACACACACACCTGTTTCCCGTCACTCTTATGCAACTATTGCCCCGCCCCCCAAAAATGACCGTATACCTGGGATTACACAGTATGCATGCAACTACACTTGTTAGACCATCGATCAAGGCAGCAGTACAACCAGTCAGATTGGCCCATATCTTAAGGAGAAAATAGCAGGGGAAAACTCTGCCTGTGTAATGTATCCTACTTAGAGTGTGAGATGAATAGTGCCTATAAGTGCAATGTTTTGCCTTCCTGTCTTAACAGATGTTACTTCAATAAACTGTTACCACCTAAAGAATTGTTATGCCAACTAGCACTGCTCAGTTGATGTCATACACGTCATATTTGAATGAACTGATATCTACAGAAGACAGGCAGTAATATAAATAAATGCTAACATATCTACAGGTAACACATTCTGGCGGTGTGCCCACATTATTGGCAGCTGTACTATGACTATAAATACATAAAGAATTAATTTGTACCCTTTGACCTTTGACTGGAGAGCTTCTGGTAAAGGAGGATGTTCTCTAAGATATCCTCCTGAGCTGCAAGAGACTGTAAAAACATATAGAAAAAAATAAAGAAATGTTAAATTAGATGTCCAGTACTGGCATATATAAAGTACAGGACAAATTAAACATCAATCAACTATTAGAAGCACTTATAATACATCTTAATGGATCTTATTGTGAAAGTGCTTTCCACTGACTAAAAAGGACAAAATTGCTCCTCCACAGATCATTGTGGTGTAAACACTGGCACCAACCTGGAGTATATCAGTGGTATTCAAATCAACCCTGGCAAGACTGGGCCAGGCATCCACTTTATATTGAGGACCCTCATAGGGTTCCCTACTCTGGCATGCAAATTGGTATGTATGCAGCAAGTATATGAAGATTGTGTTCTCCTTGCAACACCACTGAAGACGTCTGCCATGATCAGTGCCCTTGGAAGCCATGGCCATTCACCAGGTCAGATTACAGAGAACTGCGGTAGCCCTCTTGTGGTCACACATATTCAGTTTTGTCAGCAAGTGACACATACCTTTGGGCAGTTAGTCAGTGCTACCAGTCAAGCTGCCACCATTGTTGAGAGCACAAAAGGGATGAGTAGCATCATGGTGTTAAGAGTGTCACCACTGGCACAGAAAATGTGTATCAGCTTCATGTAGAGGGTCATTGACCCACCCACCCATGCTCAATGCACTTTGCAGGTGCTCATATGACTACACATATGAGAACAAACCTCTTAGCATTGAATTGTTTATTGTTGCAATGAGAAACATGTGCGATTCAGACATAGCACTGCATTGTTAATTGCCACAAGGAAGAAAGCATGTGATTCAAGCACATTTATTACCTGGTGTCTCATGAGCAGGACTGCCACAAGAGAAGCCTTTAAAAAGATTGCAATGGAGCAATAAAGTGAGCAGTTAACAAAGTTGCAAGACAGGACATAACTTGCTAATAAGCCTTCCTCTTGTGTCTGAGGATCTCCTTGACAGTATATACTTACCGAGTTTGTTTATGTTGGGTTTAAAGATACAACCATGACTATTTGTTTACTGCCATGCCAGAGTAAACAAAAGGTTTCTCAGTGACAGAACACTTGAACTGCAGTGCATGTATTATGGCAATGTGTGTTACTAAAGTCCATGCATACTTGTAGGCCACGCACACATACTGTTCAATTTTGAATGATATTATATTTGTCAAATGCAGGCCTTCAGCAAACCAAGCCCATGTTCAAAAATGACACAAGTCTGTGACAAGGCATTGTTGCAGCCACTCTCTGTCATGGTCTGGGAATCTCTGATAGGTGTCATTAACCATGGCTCCAGAGCATATCTGGCATAACCAATAAGATGCCCCTAGGTAAATTACCCTGCACAAACTGCTGATATATGTTGCATGTGTGCCATATATGGGGGTTGTGGGCACTGCCTGGGTGGCCTGTAGATACATTGTGTATTAGATCCTGTGTCTTACAGATCACCTGGCAGCTGATAAAGTAGAACCCCTTATTGTTGATACACCTCCTTCCCTGATCATTAGGTCGGCTGTTGTTGTAATGTGTGTGTAGTCTTTGGCCTCAGAGTCCTCAGGGAAATGAGATATGTCATAAAAAGCTTTCATGATGCTGCCTGTCACCTTTGTGGTACACTGAAACGACACATGCTTCCCTACATACATTAGCATGGAACCAAGGTACTTGTGGAGTATCCTTGAGGCAGATGCCTGGGATACACCCATTGCGTCCCTCAATGGTCACTGAAAGGTATCAGTATCTAATATTTCAAAGCCACACACACTTTGGTATTCCCTGGGATTGGTACTTAATGCATTCCACAGGCCTGCATATGAGGGGATACATCTCAACCGACTCTTGTATGTTGCCTATGTCCACACATTGCATGAAAGTTCTGGAGAGGGTGATTGATAAATGGATACACAGAGTAGCAGAATGTAAAATGGGAGAGTATCTGGGAGGTGTGGTTGATGAAAAAGGAAGTCTGAATGAAGAAGTCAAAGATAGAATCAGAGGGGCTGCAGCCAAATGGCTTAGTGTCTCAGGTGTAGTCTATGACAGAACAATGCCAAAAAAGCTGAAAGGTAAGGTGTACAAGACAGTGATGTGACCAGTACTACTGTATGATACAGAAACCTGGGTAGTAAAGGCAGAGCAGATGAAGAAGTTAGAGGTGATGGAAATGAAGTCCCTGAGAAGGGTGGTAGGATGCACACTGTGGGACAGACGAAGAAATGAGGACATAAGAGCAGAATCCAAAGTAGCTCCAATTGCATAAAAGGTAAAAAGGAATGGATTATGGTGGTTTGGACACGTGCACAAAAGCAGAAGAGAATCTGGTGAAGAAGATTTGAGACAGACAGGAAAAAGGTAAGGGGAAATGTGGATGTCCAGCAAAGAGGTAGATGGATTGTGTGAGAGAAGATCTGTGATGGTCAAGCATGAGTGTTGAAAAAGGCAGGAATGTGGCACTGAATTGAGAGAGCGATGGCAGCAGTTAACACGATACCCCAACCCCATGTACAAAATGGGAAAAAGGGGGATGATGATGATGATGATCTGTCCACACAGTAGTGGTCCACAATTTCAGAGTCATGGAGAGTATGATATGTTACAATTATGATATGTTAAGCAAGGATAAGTGACAGGGTGCCACTGAGGGCTTAATCACTCATAGTCAGCATGTCTCTGAATCTCCCTCACCCTGTGCATGGCAACTACTTGCATAAAATTTCCTACCACAAATGCAAAAACTATATCTGAATCCAGAAGCTTAGCTGTTCCAACAGTGCCCAGTGCCAGTACCTCAAACCAGCACCCAGCTGCTCAGCTCTTCACTGGTATTACAGTGAGATCCATGCCATGCCTCACAATTAGTTAGCACTTCTATTAAAGAGAACAAAAAATACTGTTCCTCCTACTGGCACACCAGCCAGGTGACCAGATGCATGACAATGCCTCCCCTCCTTCCTGCCTCAGCCATTCTGATCCTGTTTTTGTGCCCTGCCTCCAAGCCTCCTTCCACACATTAAAAAAAAAAATAATTTCTTCTTCTTTTAAACTGTAGCAAACTACTAAACATTTGCTACAGTTTATAACTTGCTTGTACTAAGCGCTACAGTGCTCGTGTATTAATGTTAAAAAAATAAGTGTTCATTTAAACTGTAGCAAACTGCTTGCTGTAGCAAGCAGTTTGCTACAGCCCATAGCTTACCTGTATAGAGCATTATGGTGCTCATATTCTAGTAAAAATAATAAATAAATAAAAAAGTGTTGTACTAAACTGTAGAAAACTGCTTGCTACAAATGTGATAGACAGGTAGCAAACAGTTGCTACAGTTTAGACCTCACACAGAGCACTGCAGCAGCTGATATTCAACTAAAGAATGATTTGAATAATGAATACTCCCACCCAACACTTTGCACCCGGGGCCACTGCTCTCTTGTCCCACCCTAGCTATCATTCTGTCTGAATCTAAGCCTTTGTTTTAAATCCGTGATGTCCTTTATATATTTTCCCATTTTGACTGATTCCATTATGTACTATAACTGCATAGTAACTTTACATATGCCTTGTTTCTAAAAATATAATTATAGTTTTGTAAATGTCTTTACCTTTTGTACCTTGGTAGCAATATGGGTCTATATTAAAAGCATGGAGGTTTACTTATCCGAATACCTAAATGCTGACATGTCTTCATCGAACCGTGAAAACATCGATCATCCTGAAGCACAAAATCCGAAATGTCGAATCGTCATGGTTGGCCCTTCTGCGGTATAGCTCCATAAGGTAAGTGTGCGATAGTTACGGACCTTAAGGTTAGGGTGCGGGTTAAGGTAAGTGCATAGATGGTAATGTATGTGAGATTTAGTGTAGGATTAGAAGTAGGGTTTTGTTAAGTGTATGTGTGTGGCTTATTTAGTTTGTTTGGGTATAGCTTCTTAAGGTAAGTGTGTGATAGTTACGGACCTTAGGGTTAGGGTGCGGGTTAAGGTAAGTGCATACATGGTGGTATATGCAAGATTTAGTGTAGGGTTAGAAGTAGGGTTTAGTTTAGGGTTAGAAGTAGGGTTTTAGTTAGTGTATGTCTGTGGTTTATTTAGTTTGTTTGTGTAGGTAGTAAGTAGCAGGTGGTGGGGTGGAACGACTATGATGGTTCGAGTTTTTGAATTTTGCGGTTTAGGGAGTTTGGTGTATTTGCAGTTCGCGGAATATATATATTGGCGTTTAGGTATTCGGGTAAGTAAACCTTCATGCTTTTAATATAGACCCAGCAATATAGTTTCTTTTCCTTTGTCTGTACCGCAGTGTAAGACATTTCATCCCCTCCCCCAACAACAGGGAATTTTGAACTAATAGGATTTTTTTTTGCTTCAGCTTTTTTCTGTCAGATGTCTTTAATTATTCTTGCAGTTTGTTCTCTGGATTCTCTACAGTTCTTCAGTC
>NC_056725.1:93238727-93261227 GCF_019279795.1 Protopterus annectens
GATTGTGCTTGACACTGAACATATACCTCATGCAGTAAACTCTCAGTTAACCGGCACCCATAGGGACTGGTAGATGCCGGATAACTGTAGTTTCTGGTTACTTGAGAGTTTCTATTAAAAATAGGCCTGACTAATACTGTACCCTATACTATTTGTTTGGTTTGACTTGTTCTCAGGTAGGGGAGAGAGTGAATTTATTTCTGTCTTCCTCTGTAAAACTCTAAAAATGTAAGGTATGTTTCTGCGGGGGGAGGGGGATAGAAAGTGCAACACATGAAAATTGTACTGTATTTCTTCGATATTGTTTTGCCGGTTGCTTGAGTTCTGGTTAACTGAGAGTTTACTGTACTACAGTACTGTGAACCTCTTGTAGGCTGCCCCCACACCCATGTCTGTGCTAAATTAAGTCTGTTGCTCAATTTTACTCAATGTGTGTTTTATCACTATTAAGTCCTAGTCTGTACCTTATTTAGGATTATGAGACTGAGGCCCAAATCCATATTATCTGTGTTAATCACTGCATTTCACATGTGCATACAAGCTCTTCCAACCTGAAGAACATCTCTACAGGTATCCTGGTGGACATCTTTGTGGACATTTCTCTGGATGCTTCTTTAGACACTGTGATATCACTGTTGGATCATAACATTTGGTATTCAAAACATGGAGGAATATACTTCCTCTAGTGAGAATTTCGGCATGCTTTTCCATTCTCTCTACAGAGCTGTCACCATAGTCATCCAGTATAACTAACTCATCATTAGTTAATGAAAACATAAAAGAGTCTGTCTCTCCATCTCTAAGATGATTTGGAAGGCCGCTTATGAAGCTATGTTGACATTGTAACTGCTCATAAACTGAAAGGAAGCAAACTTAGAAACATCTTGGACTAAGTCAGTTTGCCTCACACAATTACACTTGAGAAATATTAATCTTCAACGTATGTTTGCTGTTTCTTGTCAGTCCTTTACCATTTGCAGTTTAAGCAACAGTGTTGGTTGCTCACATTTCTGACTCAGGCTGATCTACAACAGCACTCTGTTAAATTATTTTCCAATTTCCTTCCTTGAAGTATAAAAGGGGTCTATCATGTTTGTTATGGTAGAGGCTTTGTCTCAACCAATATGTATCTTGAGCCTGATTTTGGCCTTCAGGCATGAACAAAGTAGATAAAGAAATGTTTCCTTTTAATATTTTACCAATTAGTAGCTCACCACCTTGCAGAAGAATGTTCTTATATTTTGGTAATGCCAGGGGTCCATCTGTGTAACAGGTTCTGTTGTTGCTGTGACTTCAAATACTTTTCAAATTGTGCTGCTCTCTGAACTTTACCATTAGATTGTGAGTAGATGGAAACGGACACTGGTATACTTAGAGAACCATTATCTGACACCAGACAGCTGGAATATCATATCCTGAGACTATTATTTTCATTGCATTCATCATACCACGACTTATAAAACTTGGGTAACCTGATTACATGTGTTACAGATAAGGCATGCCTGCAAAAGAACTTAACTAAACTGACCATTTAGGCACAGGAGAATAATACGCTGATAAATACATCAAAAACTAAGCATATGAGATTTGGGAGACCTAAATTGAAAGGTGAATATTTAATACAGCACACAGTAATTAAAACTGTAGACTAAATAAATAAATAAATAAAATAAAAATAAATAATAATTTCACAAGCTAAAACATTAGACACTGTGTTTTCGAGGAGCTTTTCTCTCTGGGCCTCTGCTGAAAATGGACATATATCCAGCTGGACTAGCTCGGTCAACAAATGTAAAATAAAAAAATAAAATAAATAAATTTAAGGACCTGGGTGTATGGATAGATCCAGCTTTGAGTTTTTCTAATCATATCAACCAACTGGTTAATAATAGTAATAGAGCTATAGCTTGTATAAAAAGATTTATGAAGTCTAGGAAATCAGAAATGATGAAGTCATTGTTTGTTAGTTACACCAGACCCAAACTTGAGTATGGAATAACAGTATGGAAACCTTATAAGAAAAAAACATGAGTAAACTGGAAAGAGTACAGCAGAAATATACCAAGGGCATCCATGGATATGAAAATTTAAGCTATTATGAAAGACTAAAATATCTGAACTTGCACAGTGTCTCTTATAGATATCTAAGAGGAGATCTTATTCAGGTATATAGGGCATTTAGAGACAGCTACCTCTGGGAATGTTTGGCGTTATCAAAAAGTACTAGAGAATATTCAGACAACCTATGTAGGAGATTCTATAGAAATGAAAAGCGTACTAATTGGTTCTCTGACAGAGTAGCTGATACATGGAACAGACTACCAAGTTACATCAAAGAAAGTACTAGTTTAGATATTTTTAAGAACAGCCTGGAGACTTATGGGAACAAGTGTTTTGGTATACTGGCAAGTTAGAATTGCAATAATATCTGTGGTTGAAATATTTGTATGTATGTATGTATTTATTTATGTATGTATGCATGCATAATACCAGTTAACCTCATGACTTCTGGAAACTTTGAATAACAGTCAGCACAGATCAGACACACATTTTTAATAATGAAAAAATCTGCTCCAGCTGTCCAGCTATAGTCTAAGTAGAACAGAATGAGATAATGCAGTTTCTCCTTATTACAATAAGTATTATACACAGCACATTCCTAATCTTCCTGCTCTGCTGATACAGCTTTCCTGGAAAGAGAAGCACATCTCTTGCTCCTGCTTTGAATCTGACTATGCCAAAAGGAGACTTACATGTTCTTGCCAATGTTTCCTACCTGAGAATTATTGGGCACTTCCAGTTTATCTGTATTAAACAGTAAGCCATGTATGCAGCTAAACATGAGATTGAATTTCTTTATCCACACATAGCAATGTGTTAAGTATTTGCATTTTTGGATCTTCCTCAGTACATATCTTAAAAAAAAACTCTTTATTTTTTTTCTGTCATGAGTAATTGTGACATAACCATCTTAGTTTCCACCTCACCTCCAAGAAGATCTCACTCATCTGGTAAATATGAATGACTCAGCTTGTATATTATAGGCATCTGTTTCCTCCCTTGTAGCCTATGCTCAAATCAAATTTCTGTAAATGCAACTGCATTCTTAGCAACATGAGTAATGTCATATGCAAAGTCTTCTTGAATTTAATGCAGTGACTTATGGTCATTTTCTATTTGGACTTTTTCCCTGTAATATAATAGTTACATTTCTCACAGCCATATACTGTACTATTTTAGCACCTGTTTTCTAGTTGAACATTTTTTTCTTGAGATTCAGTAAAGATTCTCGGCTTACTGGCAACTGGTTTATCTTCTTCCAGAATCAATGCAATTTTTCCCTTCTGGCTGATATATACAAGCAATATTATGATTTATTCACATAAAGTATTTCAATATTGTTTAAAGGTTCAGATGGCCTTTTTGTCCCTAGCTCCAATACTTTGGTTCATCTTGGTCTATTAATGTCCTTAATAGCACACTTATTTCTAACATATTAAGAATGTTGTTGTTGTAGCTTAAGAATAATCCCCAAAAATATCATATCATACCCAGAAATCTGACATGTTGATTGTCCTCTGTTGGATGATTTATATCACAGTACAACTTTCTCATTATCTTGTTTCATGTCTTTGAATTTAAAACATGACCCATGTATGTCTACATACTCTTGTTTAGCTTGAGGGTATAATGTTCTGATATGCTCAATAGTCCACAACTGAAACAACGTCTTGCGTATCCACACCAAATGTCCACAATAGAAGCAAAAAACGCTGAAATACCACTCGCCTACTATTCAATAGTGAGAGAATCAGTCAACAATAAACAGTCTGAAAAGTTGACAATCAACAATTAGCTCTCTGAAAAGTTTCCCTGGGCCCTTCAGCCCTCAATAGTAACTGTATCACTTTTGTTATATTCTTCTATGATCATATCAATATCAATGCTAGCAACACAAGCCCTTCAATCATCTGTGTAGCTTCAGGCAGTGACACACTACCATTGGAAATCTGAGTAATATGTATCTTCCTACATGTGTATCTAATTTACACAGCTTGGAGCCGTCTTCTTAAAACTTAATTTGCAAAAATTCCTACTTAATATTAAATGCAGAGAAGTATGCAGCATTTGGCATAAGAAAAACCCTTCTGTATTGTGTAAAATAGATACTCTTCCATCTTTATAACTTTATTAAGGTCTTGTGTATTTAGGAATATGCAAATATTGTCAAGCTTAACCACAATAACCATGCTATTCATTCAATCTAGGATCAGTCTTTTCCTTAGTCACAGTCATGTTCTCCTTTCCATGCAATGCATCTTGATTTACACCTCTTAAAGCTTTCTTTGCTGCCTAAACAGGAACATGTAATTTGTTCAATAGCTGTAATAGCAGTACTGTCATCATATTTTTGACCCGGTAATTTGAAACTATTTCATTTGATAGGCATGTTATTGTGGCTTTTTATATGACTACTGTGTTTTATGTAATATGCATTGGATTTCATCCAGTGTCTCTGTACTGATAGAGGCAGAAAGAGTGCTCAAATTAGTGTTTTTAGTGCTGTGTTCTACACTACTGCTGCTGACAAATACAGATATTTAGCCATTTAGATTGTTTGGTCTTTTTCCATGGATATGCAGTAATGGAGTTAATGTATTTAAGTAAGTGGGCATGAAGTTAAAGCAGTCATCATAATGGGATGAAGGGACCTGTCCCCTGCAAAAGAGTTTTTGGTGGTTTATTTGTTTATATTAGTTTTATTTATTATTTTTAGTTTTGATTTTGTATGGAATTTACTGACTGTGTTTTGGGATCAGTTTTAGTTGTTTTGTTGTTTAGAGTTTTTTAGCTTTGATATGAATCCTCATGTATGACAGGTGAAATACAGAATCCTCCTGAATATAATGAATTTCTAGCAAACAGCCCAGACCAGTAAATAAATATTCCTAAACATGAAGCAAGCATAAAAGTACATCATGATTGTTTTATCATGCTAAGCATTTGGCAAGTCAAAAGAACATGCACAGATGGATCTTCAAGTCCAGTTATCTGAAACCAAACCCTTTACATCCTAATTTCATATTTACAAGTAAGCAACCTTGGACAAACTGTGGCATCCTATAATTTGAGTAAGCAACCAAACTGCATATATAAAGTTTTACTTTACTCTCTTTCAAAATTAACACTTTGAATGATTGAAATGACATCACATTACACACTTTGTCTATCTCTAGTTAAAAAAACTTTCATATTTATTGTGCATTTCCTTGCCCAAATTTCTGACCAATCATTTTGATTCAAATTCCCCCCACAACAACATTTACTATGTCCACAAATAAATCATTTTTATGGCCTTTGTTTTATTAAATGCATTTAGTTTCACGCAGATTAGCTTTTCACATTTTATACATTTTCGTAAAACGTATTCCCCTTGCCACAGCTTTTACATAACAAACAAATTGCACTGCATTTTCTTTTATAATTCTTATTACCAATATCTCACACCTAATTTATCAACATGCTTCTCTTTTTATATCTCTCACAAATAAATTTATTGCATTTTGCTAGTTGTGTTGTCTCCATTTTCATATCCAGATTTGCAATTTCTAATTTTTCACTGATCCCTTTTAACTGTAATGAAGTAATTTCACTTGTTCAACAGAAGCCACTCACTTTATTCAAGGTTATATGTAGCTGTTATTGCAATCTGCCTCTTACCTGATCAATTTATGTGCTGCATATAATTTTCTTAATAATACTTCATGTAACTTACCAAACTTTCAATATTTGCCTAATTTCTAACATAATCTTCAGTAGTTTCTAAGGGAACTGAAAAATATACTATTCAATAGTGAGAGAATCAGTCAACAATAAACAGTCTGAAAAGTTGACAATCAACAATTAGCTCTCTGAAAAGTTTCCCTGGGCCCTTCAGCCCTCATAAAGAGCAAATGGTGGTTATATGACAATTATTTCTTGGCTAATAGTAACTCAGACTTTTGTGTCACCAGTGAACTGCTGCCTAGGATTCAAAAACATGGCCAGCACAGTCACTTCAGTGGGCCACTGTTAACCCATCATGTGCAATGAGGCCTAAAGCTCATAAAGAATTAACACTGTAAAAAATCAGAGTGAAAACAGCAACTCCTTAAATATCCATTCATGTCTAAAGCAGGGTCTATGATGAGAGCATATATCCTGAGTAGCTGCTGTAGTATGCAAAAAGGAAGGTTTATTTAATTGGCTCATGTACATGCCTTGATGGTAGCTTAGCACACTCATGTGTACAGAAGCAGAAGATGAAAAATGTATCTATCAGCTTTGAAGGGCCAAATGAAAAGGTTAAATAGGACTATAGGAAAAAGGAGAAGAGCAAGCTGTGGTGAAAGGGGATACTACCAGCACAGCTAGCTGGAATTGTGTAAATAATTATATGCCATTGGTGAATATTGAAATTATTTATATAAGATGCTTGTGTTACAAATGTATTAGAACTGTACGTCATGTGTATATCAAACTGCTTGTACATAGGTGTATGTTGAAAAGGTATTTGTAGACTGCTGTGTTTGAAATGGAACCACAGTGTGCCCTACTGGAAGAGAACAGAATGCACCTGCACTATTGTAACTGTTTAAATGTATATGCTTAACAGAGGAAACTGGCAGGTTAACCTCAGTCCAGCAAACTTTAGAAAAATATCTGAAATTAAATTACCTTGTAGGCTACACAATAAAAAGGCTATCTCTCAAGTTTCAGTGCAGCTAGAGACACACTGTCTGTTCTAAGAATCTTTCTGTATTGTCCTTAGAGTGAACTGATTGCTACGTTTGAAGCATGAAGGAATGCAATTGTTTTACGACTTCCAGCATCTGCCAAAGATCTGAGGAAAAGGCCTTATCCGTATATTTTTACATGCAGATGCTAAATGCTGCTAGCTTCTAGCAATGGGGGTTTTGGCCTGAGAACTAGAAGTCAGATGACCAGAAATGATGTCATTCTGCAAGCTATCCCAGCAGTAATATTTTAGATAATAATTTGAGAACTCTCTTAGTAAGATGGGGCATTCTGCATTCAATCATGGACCTGACAAGAATCATTCACCACATCTGCCTTACTCTAATGAAGTAAGTTTCTAGGGAATAATATAATTCTCTTACTTTCAGTCAGGAATGTAGTGAAGCTTAGTAGATGTTTATTCTTTATTTGTGTGGGCTTGTACTGCAATGTTATTTTAAACATTTTCTATGGTCTTGAACTCTGGTGTCACTGTAAATATATTTCTAGTATTGTGCTGTTCTTTTATTATTTATTATTAAATATATTTAAACCTTTCATTGTGGCTGATCTATGTAGAGATATTTAAGTTTTGAGAGTACTTGCTTATTTTATTTGGTGACACTGTGTGGTCTACTCCTAATAGCCTTGCTCTTGGTCAAACTACCATTTGTATTATTTTTATTTATTTTTTATTTTTATTTGTAGTTGATTTACCAGGATAGTATATTAATATTAATTTCATACAGTAAAATTGGTTACTCTTTGTTAAGGGCCTTAAAGTAGTGGCAGTGAAAACTGCCTTACAGTCTGGGCAGAAGGGGGCAAAGCTAGTAAACCTGTGCCAGTCTTTCCCAGGTGTGTGTGTGTGTGTGTGTGTGTGTGTGTGTGTGTGTGTGTGTGTGTGTGCGTGTATGTGTGTGTGTAAATTAAACCTCAAAGAGTGTGTGTGTCAGCTACTTGGGCAGGGACACGAAGCACTGGTTGGATAGAGAGTGTGCTGGAGGTCTTGGCTTGGTCACTCAGCTGAGATCTCAACTCTATAACTGTGTCAGTGGGGAGACTTTTTGGTGATCTGGAGAAAGAGGGAGAAACCAGCCCTAGACTGACTGTGGTCTCTAAGTGCTCTTAAGGGAAATTGCACTTGATGCGGAGAGCTGCATCTGGAAATACTATGTGTATGTGTGTACCTGTCATCCTCTCAGTGAATGTCCCCCACTGTTGCCAATGGTGAGGATTACAGCTCCTTGATTACTGGTCCGGTGATAGGTCTTCACACAAGCACATAAAGAAAAATGAAATGGAATGAAGAGGATGGTGATGGGAAAGGTAGAGTAACATTTTCTTTTGGGATAGATGCTCATTTTATATAGATAAAACTATCATCAGCAGGCCAGCCTTGAGGTGGGGCAGGTTGACATATATCCTTATAGCTGTATAGCATATGTGTAAGACATATATTACTGGAAATAAGAATAATGTGGAAATGCCATAGCACCATATAAGAGTACAGAGACAACAAAATTGTAACATGCATGTGTGTGGTGTGTTTGTTTATTGATGTTGAGCAAAACAATACGTAGTCTGTGATGTCCCTTAGTAGGCATGTGGCACAGTTACCACAAGATACTGTTTGACATGAAGGGGGAACACTGTCATACTGGTTAAGTTATAAACCTGTGTATGCTGCTGGCTTGGGGAGGTGGGGCAATGTGTCTGCACTGGTGAGTACAGCCTTGTTAGTGTTGGAAGGTTACATTTGTACTCCTGTGTGTAAGTTTAACACTCCCAGTGGGGTATACAGAAAACACATATACAATAAGGTTGTGAGTGGGCCAGTCATTATTGGCATGATGACATGACATTTTTTCATAAATGCAGCAATACGTCTGGTAAGGATAAGCATGGTAGCATCAGTATCTCTGCAGAGAAGATGTTTAGAAAGAGCAAGTTATCTAAATGACATGAAATTGCAGGCCCTCCATATCTATGACCAATGGCTTTTCTGGCTGGACGCTATGAACTGGCCATACTGTCAATGTGCTTGGCATTATCTTGTGGTTGACATCAATGCGGTCAGTGATAAGGACTACAGTTATGAGTAGGCCAGCCAAAGGTCTGCCGATATTACCCCAGTATCTGAAAAAATTGCTCTTCATGTTGCATGGGAAGGTAGGGTGACAAGAAGGAGGTGCTTTTGGTTTACGAACCTTTGACAGAGATGGAGGAGTTTATGACCTCTCTCAGAAGGAGAATGGAGTCTTCACTGTCCCACGGTGTGGTACTGGACTTTAGAGGAGTTGAGCTGCAGTGTGCCCTGACAGTATTCACTGGCGATGCTCCAGGTGGTTACACACACCTGTATTACACTGTGATTACTTTCCATTGCTCCCTTAATCACTGCACAGCATAGTAAAGTTGTGTGGTTCAGTTACTATAGTAACTTCAGGGATATGATCTCTATAGGCATCTGAACAAGATAAGGTATTATCACGTACTGCTGGTATGAGCTATAGTATTAAATTTGCACTGTGACTATGTTAGAAGCAGTGGGTTATATGTATACAGGGCTTTGTGTTTTGCTGTTTTCACAGGTTAATCTCTATCCAGCACCACCACTGTGGAACTTCCTTCATTAGATGTCAGAAGATCATCTGACTTTGATGATTATGGTGGCAGTTCAGCTGGCATGGCCAAGGAATACACTGTCTGTGTTTGTCACAAGGAATGTGCTCACTGGATTCCACACCAAGGCCATAGATACAGCATCTGTGCTCACAGACACCCAGGAGAGACACACCACACAGGAGGAACAGACTACTGGGGACACTCACAGTCAAGGCAGTGTGATACTCCCTATGGGCCAGTCATCAATGTCTGCCACAAGCCCCACAAGGTGGAAAGGTAAACACACAGGGGAGTGTACTTGTGCACTTTGGAGATGCAAGTACTGCCCTCTCCCAGAACTAGCTATGCCTATGGCTGCAACCCAACATATTTGCAGGGCCATGGTGAAGACAAAATCTAGTACCACCATAGCCTTTCCAAGGTTGCTACAGATAACGTAAGGTGTGGGGTATGACCTTCAAAAGTACATGCCCCATATGTGTGACAGTTTTGATAGACTCAATCACATACTGGCAGAAGCCATGCCCTCCCAGGCTTGCGTGCTGCATGGCAGGTGTCGTTCATACAGCCGATCCACTACAGCCACCATGGATGGTTGCCTTCAAGGGCATGGATGGCTAAGGTCACAGTCATACAGCACCAGCACTTCTGTAGGAACATCAGGTATTGTGATGCCTACCAGTAGAAGAGGGCACACCTAGAGTCATGCAGTCACAGCACTGGTAACAGACAATAATCACAGTCATGTAGCATATCTACATCTAACTAGGGCTGTGGTACTACCCATGCAGCTCCTGGTACAGGTAGCTCTCATGGTTGGTTCCATGCATAGGATCCACAAGAATCTGCTATGCTTGCTCTGGCTCTGTCCGTTAGATTGAGCTGCAGTGCTGCAACTACTGCTGGACATGGGTAATCACAGTCTGGTGCTGGGTTTGAATGTATCACTTCTACAACAGTGCATATGCTATGCCATGGGCTGAAGCTGTGTGTGAGCCACTGTTTCTTTCTCAGCACCATGACATGCTGTGCCCACCTCCATCTAGCATTTTCATCTACTGCTGTTGACTCCTTTACTGAGTTCTCATCTGGCTCAGCCTCCACTGCCACTTGCCTGGTGTGCTGAGGTTAGTCCTCCTGCAACTGTCCTCCCTGCTGTGAATGCCTCCCAAGTAACACATTGTGATGCACTGCACATGCTACCACATGTGCCAGGATAATACTGCAGGACACCACCTGATACATCTAGACAGTGAAAGTGTGCCTTCAGCAGACCAAACACATGCTCCACAAATATCCTGGTTTTCTGATAGGGCATAGTTGTAGTCTTGGGCTGTCTTACTCCGTGGATTTCAGATGGGTATCATCAGCTAGGGCTCTAGGGCTTATCTAGCATTGCCAATAAAATGCCCTTGGGAAGTCCGTCTTCACAAACTGTTGGTAAATGTCACATGTTTGCCATATGTGGGAGTTGTGGTACTTGCTTGGTTGGCCTGCAGACATGTTGTAGATGATACCATGTACATTACAGATCACCTGGCAGAGATGGAGTGATAATCTTTATGATTCACATACCTTCTTTTCAGATCACCAAGTGGGATCTTTATTTCAATGTAGATACAGACCTTGGCTTCCAGTACCTCAGTAAAACAGGCTGTATCATAGAAGTCCTGTATGGTGGTGGCTGTCTCCTCTGTGATATTTGGAAACTGCATGTGCTCCACTACAAGGCGCAGCATGGTATCGGGAAACTGATAATGTATTCTCAAGGCAGATGCCTGAGAGACCCCTACTGTGTCCCCAGCTGGTTGCTAAAAGGTCCCTGTAGCTAGCATATTTAAGACCACACATACCTTGGTATCTACTTGAATAGGTACTCCGTAAATCATACTGGTCTGCAGATGAGGCCAACAAATGTGTACCAGGTCCTGAATAGTATCTCTTCCTGCATGTTTTTTTTTTTTTTGTCTTTTCCGGTTAGGGGTCACCACAGCAGAACTCCCATCCGCTAATGATTGGCAGTGGATTTTTACAGTGCTGAGTTGCCAGCCCTACACCCAACCTTCAAAGAAGAAATGCCCATTCATGCACACACCTACCTGCATGTTTTTAATATCACTCCACCATGGGGAGGACATGCAGACTCCACACAGAAGGTGCTCCAGCCGAGAATCGAACGGGAGAACCTCTTACTGTGAGGCAACAACGCTAATCGCTGCACCACCGCGGCCTCATCTCTTCCTACATGGTATTAGTCCATAATATTGGTATCATGAAATCCATGAAATGTTAAATAATATGGATAATACAGTGTCTCAGAAGATGACAGTGTACACCATCATGGTTTGTAGTGACAATAATAACCTGTTGTATAAGTAAATATGAACTAATACTGCAGCAAACCTTAACATATTTCCATGATTCCACAGCATGAATGCAAAAAGGAGGCTGCAATCAATACCACTAATGTGGAAGCACCTCTTTACACTCTTTATATGTTTCTGAATTGCTTTCCTCTCTTGTCTTACCTTGCATCCCTTATTTCACTCCTGCTGTTCATTAGCAAAACACCCCCCACCTCTCATGCGGAGTGCGTCTCTGAATCCCACACAGTCTGCACACAGCTACTCAACATGCAAAAGTGATAACCACAATGTAGCTAATGTCACTAAATCCAGGGACTGTCTTTCTCACCCATTCAAAACTCAAATTATCATACACTCTAAGGACTTCTTCCCATATGACAGGCAAAAAATGTAGCACACTGTACTTTCTCAATTGTTTTGGTATTTCACTTACAGTCAGGAATACACCTGAATTTCTGGATTCACAGTTTCCAGATCTCAGACAAAATACCATGCAGAGAGTACTTTTCTGAAGGCTGTAGATTCACATTTTTTTTTTCAAAATAAAGATTAAACATTGTTTATGGCTTCATCTGTGATGCAGTGCAGCATTTATTATTTGAAATATGGAGGAAAAAACTGAAATATAAGGTTCTGTGTTGCATGCTATGCCTGTTTTTCTTTCAGACAGTGTAACAGTATATAAGAAATAGATCACATGACTCACATACCAGTACCCTGAACAGGGCTAAGGTGCCAAATATTTAAAGAAGCATGCCCCTTTTATACAAGAATAGTAGGGGAGGGCAGAGCCAGAAGGCTGAACAGTTCCCACCTCCAAAAGTTTTGGGGAAATGACATGATGAGAGGCAGCAGGAAAGAATTAGAAAGCTGGGTTAGCTGTATGGAAACCTTTCTCTACATCAGTGTCATGAAAGCTTATGTCCTTTTTGGAGGCCCCTGAAACTTTCAATTCAATAATATCAATAATATAGTGGATCTCTAATGTAAAGCAAATTTTAAATGATTTGGCTTACCAAAGTGAGATTTACCAAGAGCCTTTCAGATAGACCAGATAATCTGTGTAATGTTTACTTATTTTATTTATTTATTTATGTATTTATTTAATTTCTGTTGACTGGGTTAGTCCCACTAAGTATGTGGACTAACATTTTATTCAGAAGATGTGCACTACAGCGTTGTTAATTGAACCACAATGGCTTACATAATGCACTCATTCGTATTCCTTCACATTATTTTCTCTAGTTAATTGTTTTATCTCTGACTGACTGTTGTACACAAAATGCTACCAGGAAATATTATCTGTTGGAAACATGTTGACAGTCTGACAACACATTCCCTGAATGGAAAAACTCAGAAAAAGTTTTACCATAAGCGCTTTCTGTGAAACTCAGAATAAACCTCATTTTGTAGGAGAACAATGTTGGGAAACACCTTACATCCCTGAAATGTAAATATTCAAAATCTGAGGTTGCGCAACAATGAAGAAAAGAGAGGACTCCATTTACACTAAAAATTCTTTCGGCAAAACATTTTCATGGAAACAAAACTTGCCAAAATTACCAGTAACACATTGACACGCTCCCAGTCTGTCAAAGCTGTAATATTAAAGCTGTCAGTTAACTGTACATATTTAAAACCAATTTATAGCAAGGATGTTAGCGACTAGTGACCATCATCCTCCTTCACCTCATGAAGCTCATTGGCTGTCTAGTATCTCATCTTGTTCCTGTGGTCCATTACAAAAGTAAGACATGTGCTTCTGAATGTTAGCCTCTCTGCATTCTTTTTTGGAAGATGGGCTTCTGTCAGTGACTTTTACATCAACATCTCTGAAACTTACATTAGGATTTGTGTTTACAGGTCAACAGATAAGGTAGTTTGCAGCAATGTAACTTGCGTACAGTCAAACTAAAATTATTTGTACCTATGTTGAAGTAGTGTACAAGCCACTATGAAGTGTCTTCTCTGCAGTCTGACTTGTTTTACTGCAGTGCTTTCAGCTAGATTGATTAGGGCTGAGTTCACATCTGAATAAAGGTTAGCCACTAATGGGCAACCTTCAATATGTCAACTAAGGCAATATTTCTGCTAGTCAATCTTCTTGCCACATTTTGCTGCACCATTTTCTGGTTTCAAATCCAGTCCAAAAGACCTGATGAGCTAAAGGTAGATTGTGAGGGAAGTTGGTAGTCCCATGTACTCCCTGGTAGGCTATGTACATGTATGTGTAGTGGCACAGAGATGCCACTCAGCTCCAGGATCTAGGTTTGATTCTGGCCTCCAGATGCTTGTCTGGGTTGAGAGTGCACATTCTCATTCCCCGGGATTCATCAAACTTCTGTGCAGGAATAGTTTATTCCTGCACAGAAGGGACCATTCCCATGCAGCACAGCAGCGTGCCATGCATATGTTATGAAGGCACGTTGCCGTGCCCTAAAACGGACACCATTGTGTGTGCAACTGCAGGGGGCATGCCCGAGAGCAGTGCTCCCACAATACACATGCCCCCTGCACTCCAGAATTGCCATACGGCAATGTAACAGTAGCAAGAGTGTCCGCGGACACCATTACCTCGCAACCTGTAAGAAATCTGAACAGAGCCATAAAAAAAGGAACAAATAGGGACACATGTGAGATATTGCTCTCACAAACTTATAAAGTTGATAGAATGACAGGCATTTCATTAGCATGAATTTCCCAAAGGGTATGAAGTGTAAAAATCAAATGTCTGCCATTACATACTAACTTCAGTCACTAATGCTTTGCCACTAATCTGCCAGAAAGCCACAATTGTATGACAAATGTACTAAAAATATAAAGCAAAAATCTGGACATTCTGGGACAATCTGTACAGTTGAGAGGTATGCTGGACACTGTTAGTGTCCGTGGAGCATACCTCTCAAATGCAAAGCCTGTCATGTCATAACCATTTTAAAAGCACAGCACCCCACAGATAATGTTGCAGAAATCAATGTGCCTACCCCTACAGTACAAAATTAAAACACAACAGTTTTTTTTTCAATCCGCAATAAAGTTTAAAAGTAGCTGAGTGGGTGTGCACAGCTCTGCTCAGCCTAGCTTACACATCACAAAGAGCTAAATATGAATATACCTCAAGAAATAGTAATGTGGAAATAGTGAAATGTTTAGAGCATTCGAGTGGCAAGTAGTTATTCTTGGTTCGATCCCTACTGAAGCCATTTTACATGTAAAAGCAGTACATATTTTTTAATAATTAGGTAGTAAATAACATGTATTTGTAAACCAGAGTAGTGTAGTAGGTCCAGATGTGAGGTATCAGTGTAATAAAGTTGTGCCCCATACAGTATAGTCACACAATAATAAATGTAGTGAAAGCACAGAGGGGGATGTCAGGGAAGGTAAACAAAATTATAATATGTCAGGAATGATGAATCAATCCCATACAGCTGATAGTCTATAAAATAAAACATAAGCAATGCTAAGCATTGCACAGCTATGCTTACTGGGTGTAAGCATTGGTTAAATATGAATGCTAAGCAATGAGTAACTCAGCTAAGTGGATTTGCCCATTGGTAAGCAGTGCTGAACCTGCCCCTTTAAGCACTGCCAACCTTAGCTAAGCAGGTTTGCCTGTAGCTTAGCTTAGCTCAGCATATTCAAAACTGTCCAATCATGGCAAAGGGCAGGAAATTTGCTGTATTTAAACCTCCCAGACAGGAATACAGCTCATAACTGGTTGTAGCTCCCCATTGTTGACAGTATGGCAGGTGTCAGAGAGGGCATGCGGCTTTCAGGCACAGCGCTGGGGCATACAGGAGTCCAAGGTCATGGTAGGACTCCTTGTTAAAAACCATGACTTGAGACTGCTGCAGGAGCAGCACCAGGGCTCCCAATACAAAGCAGAGGCCTGGGAAAGTCTTGCCTGTGATCTCACCAGTGCCACTGGCATCCCTCGGACTGATGAGCAGGTCCGGCACCACTATGCTGACTTGAAGCGGAGGAAGCGGAGCTCTTGAACCAGTGGGTCCAAGAAGTACGACAGAGGGGTGATGTTCCTGGCATGTGCAAGTATTCATATCAATAACTGTTTACCAAAGTCTAGCCTGTGTATGTGATGGATAGGTATGCATAAATGTTTCTCTATCTTCTTTACAGCTCCATGAGCATGCTGCAAACAAGGAAGCCCATGCCAGCAGGCCCCAAAGGCTGCATTGAGAGGCTGGTGAGTACCAATCTAGCTTGTAGTATTCATACCAAATAAATATAAAGGAGTAGAATGTCACCTGACAGTATTAAACATGGGTATGGTTTGTACTGTATAACCAGACAATATTACAGTAATAGTCTCATATAGGTTATATATAAATAAAACTGTAACTGCCTGTCAATAAAATTCAAAACCCTGGACTGGTTGTATTTACTCTGGTATGGTATGAACGGAAATGTGTACCGGTTATGTATAGCAACTAAAGCTCTGAAAGCATTAAACAATCAAGTCTCATCTGACAAAGTTAGTGCCTCTGTAAGACAAGAGATTAACTGATATGAAATGTTTCATGCACCAATATCTGATATCTGTATAGTAATGTTGTGTTAACCACTGTTTTCCACACTGTGCTATGTCAAAAGGTATGTATAGGAATGCATGTATAAGAATGTTGTAATTACAAGATCAGATTGTACAATAAAGAGAGAATGAGACAGAAATCATTCAAGGCAAAGACAGCAGCTTCTCAATAGCTCCTTCTAATGAAATGCAAACTTGTACTTTTAGCAGAAACAGCCACGGTTCGAATACCGGTAGTGGTAGTAAGCTGTATGCATACTTTCAACTAGAATTTTGTGAATATGTGTAGAAACAGTCAGGTAGTGCCAACATAAATTCTCTCCACATGTCTTCCAGGTAAGAGAAGGTATAAAGTAGCTATAAGAAGGCTGTAGTTATACTGTGTCCAACACCCACAGTCCAACCCCAAGGCTGCAAATGACAGTAAGATAATTACATACACCAAGTAGTCTCCCCCATGAAATATTCAAAAGTTATGCTGTCACCAGGGTGACTGATAGAAATCAAGGCAGAGTATGTCATTAGCACACACACACACACACACACACACACACACACACACACACACACACACACACACACACAGTATGAGTGCACATATGTAACTCTGACTATGTGAATATGGGTAGTGTTAACAAACATTCCCTCCACAGGTCTTCCAGGTAAGAAAAGGTATAAAGTAGGTATAAGAAGGCTGTAGTTATACTGTGTCCAACACCCATGGTCCAATCCCAAGGCTGCAAATGACAGCAAGATAAGTACATAGGTTCATAGGTTCATAGGTAGGTACTAGGCTATCGGCCCAAGGGCCTATGCAAGCCTAGCCAACAAGGTTCCCTGGCTTACGCCACCTAAGAAAGTTATTTTCCTATGCCACTGATGAGCAGAGACACAGAAGTGATCCCCGGGGTGTATTTCCTATTTCCCATCCACTCATCAAGATTTTTCTTGAAGAGTGCTAATGAAGAACTTTGCTTGACATAGATGGGTAGCCTGTTCCAGAGTATGGGAAGTCTCTGGGATAGGAATCTATCCCTCCAGCATGTCCTGTTTATTGTGGTGACAAGGTTTAGGTCCCTAGAGCATGTAGCTCGGAGGGATTGGGATTTCTTTAGGTGTAGCATGTCTAACAGCTCTGGGTTTGACATAGCTTTATATGTTAGGCAGAGATCACCTCTGAGTAGGCGATATGCTACAGAGTAAAGCTGGAGTTTTTGAGGCGGTCAGTGTAGGGCATTTGTTTGAGTCCAGTAATCCTCTTTGTGAGGTACTTCTGTGGCCTTTCCAGCTGCTGCAGATGTCTTGTGAGGTACATTCCAAAAGGGGCGTTGTACTCTATAATGGGTCTAATGAGTGATGAGTAGAGGGTAATGATGACCTCTTTTTTCCTGGACGAGAACCCTTTTATGATGAGGTGTGCCACGTAGAAGGACTTCCTGACTACTGTGGTGATGTGACCATCAAAGGAGAGACTACTGTCCACCTGGGTCCCAAGGTCTCTTATCACGCATTCGGTGTTAAGTAGATTGCTGCCTATGTAGTAGTTCATGGGTACAGAGTTTTTACCAAAGGGAATGACACTGCACTTTTTGGCATTGAGCTTGAGGCCATGGCTCTGACACCAGGCATCTGTCTCAGAGAGGCCCTTCTGTAGGATGTTCACATCATTTGGGGACTTGACTATGGCTCCTAGTTTGCAGTCATCTGCGAACTTCGTTAGCCAGAGGCCTTCTATGTTAGCCTGTACTTCAGAGAAGTAGATACCAAACAGGAGCGGTCCCAGGACGGAACCCTGTGGTACTCCACTTGTCACTGGTTTGAGGTCAGATTTGGAATCTGCAACTTTTACAATGTGGGTTCTGTCAGTGAGCCAGTTGGCAACCCATCTTGTGATGTAGGGATTTATGCCTAGTTTATTGAGTTTAGCTATAATTCCAGAATTGGGGATGGTGTTGAAAGCCTTGGCGAGGTCAAGATAGGCTGTGTGAACCACTTTGCCCTCATCTACGGCTTTGGTGACTGCCTCAAAGAAGTCGATCAGGTTCAGGAGGCATGATCTGCCTTTCACAAACCCGAACTGGGTGGGATCCAGAGTTTGGAGGTTACCAATGTCTTTGTTTATGAGTTCCATGATGATACATTCTATGACTTTGCAGACCAGGCTCGTCAGGCTAATAGGTCTATAGTTCCCGGGATCAGTGGTGGCTCCCCCTTTGTGGAGTGGGATAACTGTTGCTGTGCGCCATTCAGTGGGCACAAAGCCTGATGCAAGGCTATGATTGAACATGGTGCTTAAGTGGGGAGCCAGTTCATTCTGAAGTTCATCTAAAAAGCAACCTGGGATGTTGTCCGGTCCCATGGATGCTGTGTTTTTGGCTTTAGAGAGTGCAGCTTTCACCTGCGTAGTTGTGATTACAGCGACTCTGCATTCTTCCTGTATAGATATGGGCCCTTTAGGGGGTGAAGGGGGGTAAAGTTAGCACTGAACCTATCTGCCAGGATGTTGGCAATATCAGTTTGTTCTGTAATTTTCATGCCTTTGTGCTGTAACTCAGAGCAGATCTTGGTGTTGCCATTGAGATTCTTGACATAGCTATAGAATGCTTTCTGGTTGTCCTTGGAATTAGTGGCAATTTTATTTTCGTAGCTAGCTTTGGAGGATCTTATAAGGGATCTCAGCTTCTTACTGAGGCTGACCAGGGAGCTCCTCCACTCATGGGATTTTACTCTCTTTTGCAACAGTTTCTTCCTTCTGTTGTACAGTTTGTTTATGGCAGGGGACCACCAGATTGGCTTCCTTTTTTTGGAGGATAGCATCTTGGTTCTGTTTGGGATAGCACGATCCATGCACTCATGTAGGTGCTTATAGAGTGCATTTGTGTAGGATTCAGCAGTTGTAACTGTATTGTCCATCTGCATGGGTGTCATGAAGTTCACTACTTCTGTCTTAAGAAGCATGAAGTAGGCAATGGAGAAATTTCTTGCTGTGGTTTCCTTAATGGGGGGTGGGGGTGGGATGTGGATATCAAGGGTGATTAGCTTATGGTTGGATCGGACCAACGAGGAGTTGACTTCAGGTGTGGAACACCGGTCACTCATGTTGGTAATGACTAGGTCTAGGATATTGTTGCCCCTGGTGGGGGTGTGGATAAGTTGATCTAGGGCATTGGAGTTTATGAATTCCAGAAAGTGTTGCGCTAAGGAGTTAGTACATGAGTAGTTTTCCCAGTTTATGGTGGGGTAGTTGAAGTCGCCCATTATTAGGGTGTTTGGTTGAACCCTAATATTTTCCAGTACATCACGAAAAGAGGAGTGGGAATCCTGAGGCATGGTGGGGGATCTGTAGCAAGCTACAATTTGGATTGCAGTTTTGCCATGAGTTAGTTGCACTTGGATAACCTCGGATGCATTATGCTGAGCAACTAGCCTGGAGGTGTGGATATCCTTAATGAATATGGACACACCCCCACCTTTGGTGTTTCGCTCCAGGTTAGATGGCCGAAAAGTGTGGTATGAGTTATAGCCTGGTAGTGCAGGGGTGCTCTCTGGAGCCTTGAACCAGGTCTCAGTCACTGCACAGATATTGATGTTCTCCATTTTAAGGAGTGCCTCGAGTGAATGCATTTTGAAATTTAGACTTCTAGCATTGAGTAGCATTACCCTCAGTTTTTACCTGTTCCTGTTATGGTGGTGAATTTGTTACTTGAACCCTGCCTAAAAAAGGCACTATAGGGGCAGCAAGAGCCTTAGCTGGTATCCGAAATCCTAGGGGCAACAGGTGCAGGCCATCTGTGGAAAAGCATCGTGGTCTGTCGACCATGTCATCCCAAGCAGACAGATACTGGATCCCCTTTGAATGACACCAGAAGCTTAGCCAATTGTTGAAATCAATCATTTTGTCCTTGTACTGCGGTATCATTCTGGGCGATGGCAGAATGCTACTCAGGGCTATGGTCATACCTGCCTGGGCTACAAGATCACAGAGCTCTTCCATGTCTCTTTTCATGTAGTCCAGGGAGGTACGTCTCAGGTCATTCACACCAACATGGACAATGACAGAGTCATATTTGTACTTGTTGTGGAGTGACCTGAGTGCGTGGGTTATGTGGCGGATTCTGGCACCCGACAGGCAGCTGACAGCAACCTTCTCCTTGTTTAGCCTGGTGAGTGGGACATCAGTGTGCCTGACTATAGAGTCTCCTATGACTAGTGTGTTGGGTATGTTGTTTTGCCTTATTGGCTGTGTTTGAGTGGCACACTGAATCTGTGGGCTATGTGTCATTTGGGTTGTGTTGGGGGATGGAGGTTGCTTGTGTTTCTGCTTTGGAGGTCTCTGTTGCTTAGGCAGATTATTATTGAGAGCCTCCGCGGATGCTTTTGAGTTTCTATGTGTGGATTTTGGTGGTGTAGATGTAGTGAGACTATGTGATGAGTGTGGTGTGGTGCAAATGTTTACCTTCTCCTCATGACTGTCAGGTTCAGTCTTGGTTGGTGAGAGCTTTACCTCCAGTTTGGCTAGATAAGTGCATCTCTCACAGGTTGTAGTGTTGGGTGGTAGGAGGAGAGGGTTGTCTGTTTACATGAGGCAATTTCTATATTGCCTCAAGATGCCCAGATTCATCAGATAGACAGGGGAGAACACTGGGAGCTGACCCTTGGACATGCCTGAATAAAAAACTATTTTCCTCTAGATAAGTGAGGAAAGTGAGTACAAGAGCTGTTTTTCTCAATGCCAGTGAGAAAAGTAAGTACAAAAACTTTTTTCCTTTAGGTAATGAGGAAGACTGAGTGCTATAGTAATTAGTAGCTTATTTAGTGCTTACAAGTTCTGAACAAGTGCTGAGTATGAATAAGCAAATTTAAGTGCTAAAACTAAGAATCTGTATCTGCACTAGACGAGTTACAGGACAGAAACAAGTGCAAATGCAGGCTTTCAAATCAGAAAGTTGAGAGAGATGGAAGATTGCCCAAACGGCCAATAATTACAAATTCTGGGCCAGAACCACTCCTTATGTGGTAGACAGGTTACCTAATGCTTACCACTCCCACTGATAAGCTAGAAGGCTTCCCTCCAACACAGAAAGGCTTGGGGGGCTCAGAAGCTTACAAACAGTCCTGGATACTGCAAATCTGTATCTGGAACACTAGTTACAGGAAAGGTAAGAAACCGGCTTACAGTTTTTTTTTTTTTTACAGAAAAGTAGCAAAAACAGTAGTAAAAACAATTCACATGCAGTGCAAGCTAGCACACTTGAGTATGTAGCAATATTAGACCACACACAGTTTGAAAAATGCAATTAAATTAAAAAGGACTAAAAGCAAGTGCAGAAAGGGTTTATTAGGTAGAATGCGGTAATGAGATGGGACTGGGGGAGTGTCCTAGACCAAATCTACAGTGGGGTGGGTACTGCAAAAGCCACCAAATTTAAACTACAAACCAAAAACAGGGAGGGGGGTGGGGAACACAGTTTCAGCAGAGATCTGAGCAACCACTAATAGTATAAACTATAAAACCAAAAAAATATACTCAAATATACACCAAGTGGTCTCCCCCAAGAAATGTTCAAACATGTCATGCTGTCACAGCTACCAGTCCCTGTGAGCAACAACCAGGGTGACTGATAGAAATCAAGGCAGAGTCACAAACACACATATACACACACACACACACACACACACACACACACACACACACACACACACACACACACACACACACACACACACACACACACACACACACTGTGAGTGCACATATGTAACCCTGACTATGTGAATATGGGTAGAAACAGTCAGGTAGTATTAACAAACTTTCCCTCCACAGGTCTTCCAGGTAAGAGAAGGTATAAAATAGCTATAAGAAGGCTGTAATTATACACTGTGTACAAACATACAACTGCCCAACCCAAGGCCATAGGTTGTAATAATACCTGTAGAGTAATGATTAGAGCAATGATCATTAAAGCTGTGAGCACTGCAAGAATTTTTATTTGTTAAGTGACATCTCTCTCTCATCCCACCTTATCTTCACCAATAATCAAGGACATAAATGAATGGGTATGTTTTCCACCAAACCTACTATTGGCACATGTGTCCTATTGTTCTACAAATGTTAAAATGTATTCCAATTAATGTTCCCTGTTCAAATACTATCATTAGTGTCCTGTTGCATCAATG